>NC_090932.1:1629349813-1629385942 GCF_040938575.1 Ambystoma mexicanum
AAACCGGGACCCATGGCACACTGCCCTCAGAGTCTGGAGCATGTGGCAGGGAACCAGCGTGGGCATGCGGTGTGGTTACCACATTGGCAGGGCAGGTTCTCCCCATGGGTGTACTGTATGACACAGCCATGCGGCATGCTCTTTGGAACTGGGCCCCATAAGCACGAGCATAGATCCCGATTTCAGTGAGGGCAAGCAGATAGATTACCTAAATATGTGTCGCAAGAATAGTGGACTTGAGTTATGAAGGCCCTATGGGTCATGAAGAGGGACGGGAAATGGACTGTGCACTCCACTGGAAGACAGTGCAAGGGATACATGTTCTCACCTTACATTCCTCTGCATGCCTCATGCGTCTCTTCCTCCTGCGCCGCACCATGCCTTGCCATGTCCGCTCTCCTCCTCCTCCTCCTCTCTGTGCTCTCTGCTAGGCACAGCTACCTCTCTATGCCCTGCAATGTGCGCTCTCCTCCTGTGCGGGCCCTCTGCTAGGCACAGCTTCCTATCCATGCCCTGTGCAAGGAGCTCGACCTCTCTCTGTGCCCTCTGCTAGGTACAGCTACCTCTCGATACCCTGCCATGTGCGTGCTCCTCCTCTCAGTGCCCTCTGCTAGGCACAGCTTCCTCTCCATGCCCTGTGCAAGGAGCTCGACCTCTCTCTGTGCCATCTGCTAGGCACAGCTTCCTCTCCATTCCCTGTGCAAGGAGCTCGACCTCTCTCTGTGCCCTCTGCTAGGTACAGCTACCTCTCGATACCCTGCCATGTGCGTGCTTCTCCTCTCAGTGCCCTCTGCTAGGCACAGCTTCCTCTCCATGCCCTGTGCAAGGAGCTCGACCTCTCTCTGTGCCCTCTGCTAGGCACAGCTTCCTCTTGATACCCTGCCATGTGCGCTCCTCCTCCTGTGTGTGCCCTCTGCTAGGCACAGCTTCCTCTCCATGCCCTGTGCAAGGAGCTCGACCTCTCTCTGTGCCCTCTGCTAGGTACAGCTACCTCTCGATACCCTGCCATGTGCGCTCTCCTCCTCTCAGTGCCCCCTGCTAGGCACAGCTACCTCTCGATGCCCTGCCATGTGCGCTCCTCCTCCTTTGTGTGCCCTCTGCTAGGCACAGCTTCCTTTCCATGCCCTGTGCAAGGAGCTCGACCTCTCTCTGTGCCCCCTGCTAGGCACAGCTACCTCTCTATGCCCTGCCATGTGCGCTCTCCTCCTCCTGTGCGGGCCCTCCGCTAGGCACAGCTTCCTCTCGATACCCTGCCATGTGCGTGCTCCTCCTCTCAGTGCCCTCTGCTAGGCACAGCTTCCTCTCCATGACCTGTGCAAGGAGCTCGACCTCTCTCTGTGCCCTCTGCTAGGCACAGCTTCCTCTCCATGCCCTGTGCAAGGAGCTCGACCTCTCGCTGTGCCCTCTGCTAGGTACAGCTACCTCTCGATACCCTGCCATGTGCGTGCTCCTCCTCTCAGTGCCCTCTGCTAGGCACAGCTTCCTCTCCATGCCCTGTGCAAGGAGCTCGACCTCTCGCTGTGCCCTCTGCTAGGCACAGCTTCCTCTCGATACCCTGCCATGTGCGCTCTCCTCCTCTCAGTGCCCCCTGCTAGGCACAGCTACCTCTCGATGCCCTGCCATGTGCGCTCCTCCTCCTGTGTGTGCCCTCTGCTAGGCACAGCTTCCTTTCCATGCCCTGTGCAAGGAGCTCGACCTCTCTCTGTGCCCCCCTGCTAGGCACAGCTACCTCTCTATGCCCTGCCATGTGCGCTCTCCTCCTCCTGTGCGGGCCCTCTGCTAGGCACAGCTTCCCCTCTAGAAATCAGGTATTAAAGGGAGTAGCAGGGGAAACAACGAAAATCAGGAGTTCCAGTGATCTGCACCTTACCGTCTCAGAATTCACTGTCCAGTTGTTACAACATTTTAGGACCTTACTTTTGCATTTTCAACAGTGGCCTATCTTAACTGGACACAATACATATTTCTCCTGTTAAAACATCTCGCCCTTTATGTTTCTTTCACCTACTAGCCTCTCTGCCATCCTCTTAGCTTCCAACTTGCTTTTTTTTCTCTCTGTAGCCCCATTAGCAGGGGCACAATATGCCACTTTGCGGACAACCCTGGGTGGGCTGAGACGTCTAGGGTGGTCAGGTGGCACAGTATAAAAACCTACGAACATTAACATTCCTACTAAAAATGTCAGTTTTGCCCGAGTGTGGCCCTTCTCTTTTTGATCAAAAGTGATCTTTGTGGTGAGTTGCAAAGTGAACAGCCACCAAGCGACTTCCACTCCTGGAGCTTCTTAAAACATCCTTGATATCTGGGTTATGTCTGAAAATTTGGAGCAGGACGTTGGCACTTCCCAATCTCATTGCCAGCACTAACACTGCCCTTTTGTCCGGCCTCAAAAAATAGCACTTCGCCCTGTAAAAAGTCAGTGCACTTCAGCCCGCGTCAAATAACACTTGGTGCTTTCATTTGGTGGATTTCCACAAGGAATTCCGCAACACCCTGCAGCAGTCTTCCTGCAAGAACTTCCACCCTCTTTGCTGCATGTTCTGCTGCAAAGAACACATTGTGCACACACACAGATTCTAAAGAGGCACGCGTTCTGCGCTGCGAGATGCCCAGAACTCGTGCCATTCGTTGAGCCTCATAGCCATGGCAACAAGCACACAATTTTACAGTCGTTTTTTGGTACCGAGAGCAAATCTCAAATAATCGCTGTACAAAGATGAACAGGAGGCGCCCATAAGGACCGAAACCGATGGCGGTGGCGTTTGAGGGAGGCCTGCGAAACATGAATGTTATGTTACGTTACTTGCCATTTATATAGTGCTCTATATATCATTGGTATGACCTCAAAGCACTGGTAGGTTGAACGCCCTCGGGAGCCGCAGTTCTGGTCAGTAAAGAGAGATAGTGTCGTAGGGTGCGTGGGTGCACCAGTTATGTGGTTAGCTGGTGTAGTTGTCGCATATTAGCTGCATCCTAGCATTGTGTGGTGTTATGATATGATATGGCATTTGTAACGCGCCTATACAAAAGTGTTTCAAGGCGTGACGAGGCAGGGGGGGAACAAGGGGAAACAGACAACGATCCTACTATGCCAGGTGTCATTCAGATCGCGCAAGTGCAAGGGTAGAGGGGAAGGGAAAAAGTGCATGGCGGAAAGGGAGAGGGGAAGTGCAGTACAGGGTTATTAGCATACAGCATACAGGATAAATAACAAGGGCCAGCTGGTGGCAAGTGTGAGGTAAGTGCAGACAAGTGCTGGGAAGGGGGGCTGTAGGGATACAGACACAGTCCCGTAGTGCAGGGGTTGCCAGGGAGGCAGTGCAGGGAAGAGTGGCTGGGCCAAGGACCGAGAACGGCGAGTGGCCCAGTTGCAGATTCAGTGCTGTTTCAGTAGTATTAGCAGGGGAGAGGGGGAGAGAAAGCGGAGGCAAAGAGTAAAGTTTTGAGGTGCTTCCGGACCCAGAGATGGTTCTCCTCAAGTTTCAGGGAGGCAGGAAGGCTGTTCCAGAGGGAGGCCCCTGCAGCGGAGAGAGATCTGCCCCCAACTCGCTGTTTGGAGAAGCGGCTGACCCTGAGGGAGTTGGAGGCAGATGAGCAAAGAGCTCGAGAAGGAAGATATTTAGGAAGAGAGAGTTGGAAGGTATTTGGCCCAAGGCCCCAGACGGCCTTGTGGACAATGCAGAGGGGTTTGAACTTGATCCTCGCAGTCACTGGGAGCCAGTGTAGTGATTTCAGTCCTGGAGAGATACGGTCCCTGGGCTTGAGGCCAAGGACAAGTCTCGCAGTCATGTTCTGGATGAGTTGCAAAGGGCGGAGAGTAGAGGCGGGCAGATTTAGATAGAGGCTGTTACAGTAGTCCAGCTTCGAGAGAACCAGAGCTCTAGAGACAGTGAGCTTCTGGGGGAAGGGGAGGAAAGGAAGGATACCTCTGAGGAGGTGTAGCTGGTAGTGTGACTTCTTAGAGACATCGGATATGTGAGGAGAGAAGGAGAGTGTGGAGTCGAAGATGACCCCAAGATAATAGTTGTATGTGTTTGCAGTCTGGTGGGTGGACATCCAGACTTGGTTTGGCTGCGTTAGACCTGAAGGACGCTTATGTGAGCAGCTAGTCTAGAGTGTCATGGGATAGCTGCGTTATATTGGGTGATGGGTGTTCATGGAGTAGTGTTCGTATGTGAACAGCTAGGCTGAATTAATCAGGGGTATAGCTGTGTTCTAGTTGTGTGATGGTGAATAGAAGAGAGTAGGCGTAGTGATGTGATAAGAGTGGTGGTTCATCTTCAAAGCGCCCGAGACCAGGCACGTGAACAGGATGGCGGGGAGCACATCGACACACGGACACACAGTGACAGTGGGTTGGTCTTATGGTGACAAGAGGGGCTATACAGATATATAGCAGCGAGGGGGCAAGAAAGCAGAGTACAACAGTGACACAATGGCACAGCGGGCACATATGGTGACGAGAGGGTTGGGTGATACATTGGGATTCATAGCGACATCAGGGGAACAGGATGGCAGGGAGCGCATCGACACATGGACACACAATGACAGGGGGCTTGGGATTACAGCGACAGCGCAGGACATAGGGATGTACAACAACTGCATGCGAGTAGGAAAGCAGGGTACACAGAGACATGTGCGTGGGGAGCTATTCTATCCATTTCATCCATTCTATTGATTCTATCCAGTTCATCCGTTCCATCCACTCCTCCCACTTCATCCGTTGCATCCATCCACTCCATCTATCCCATCCAATTGCATCCATTCCATCCGTTCTATCCATTCCATCCCTTCTATCTATTCCATCCATCCGTCTCCTCTATCCACTACATCCATCCATTCCATCTATTTCATCCATTCCACCAATTCCATCCATTTCATCCATTCCATCAATTCCATCCATTTCATCCATTCCACCCATTCCATCCACCTCATCCACTTAATCCATTCGATCCATTCCATCTATCCGTCTCATCCATCCACTCCATCCATCCATTCTGTCCATTTCATCCATCTCATACATTCCACCCATTCCATCCACCTCATCCACTCAGTCCACTCCATCCATCCATCCATCCGTCTCATCCATCCACTCCATCCTTCCATTCCATCCATTTCACCGATTCCATCCATCTCATCCATTCCACACATTCCATCCACCTCATCCACTCCATCCATTTAATCCACTCAATCCATCCATTCCACCATTCCATTCATCCATCCATCCATTCCACCATTCCATCTATTCCATCTATTCCACCCATTCCACCCACTCCACCCATCCACGCCATCCACCCCGACCTGTCTGTCCACCCCATCCATTCTATCCACCTCATCCACTCTGTCCAGCTCACCATTCCATCCACTCCACCCAGTTCATCCACTCCATCCATTACATCTACTCCATCCACTTCACCCACTCCATTTATTATTACCCACCCCATCCATTCCGTCCACTCCACCCATTCCATCCCCTCCACCCATTCCATCCACTCCATCTACCTCGTCTACTCCATTTATTCCATCCATTCCACCCACCCCATCCATTCCATCCACTCCATCCATTCCACCCATTCCACCCACTCCATCTATCTCATCCACTCCACCTATTCCATCCATTCCATTCCATTCATTTCATTAATTCCATCTACTTTATCCATTTCAATCATCCGCCCCATCCATCCATTCCATCCACTCAATCCACTCTGTCGACTGCATCCGTTCCATCCATCGATCGATCCCATATCCATATACTCCCTCCATTCCATCCACCCCATACGTTTCATTCATCTGTTCAGTCTATTCCGTCTACTCCATCTGTTTCTAACCATCCGGTCAAATCCACTCCGTCCACTCCATCTGTTCCATCCATCGATCCTGCTCCACCCATTCCATCTACTCCGTTCTGTCTGCTCTGTCCGTTTCATCCATTCCATCCACTCATCCATCCATTCTGTCCATCTGTTTTAGCCTTTCGTTCCATCCATCCATTCCATCCAATTCCATCAATACATTCTCTATACATATCTTCTAATCATTCCACATGTATTCATGCCATCCATTCCATCAACTCGCTCCACATGCGTCCATTCACTCCATCCATCTCATCCATCCCTTCCATCTCTGTCTTTCTGTCTTTTTTGTCTATTCTGTCCATTCTGTCCATTCATCCATCCGTCCACTCCATCCACTCATTCCCCTCCGTCCATTCCTTCCATCCATCCATCGTTCCACTCGTCCGCACCACCCATCCATTCTATTAATTTCGTCTATTCGAATCACGATTAAGACACTACACACACCAAACCATAATGCACACCCTACACAATCTTCTATGTTTATTCTTACGGGGTCAATCCATGCTGCTTCTCTGTAACCGAATGTAGTTATCAAACTGACTTCCCATTAAAAAAAAAAAAACACGGTCTGCACCGCCATTGATTGCGATAATGAAGGCGCCCCATCACGTGGTTATCTCTGGGCACAGAGCGCGCAAGGCGCCCCATCACGTGGTTATCTCTGGGCACAGTCCAGAGCGCGCAAGGCGCCCCATCACGTGGTTATCTCAGGGCACGGCCAGGCGCGCGCAAGGCACCCCATCACGTGGTTATCTCTGGGCACGGAGCGTGCAAGGCGCCCCATCACGTGGTTATCTCTGGGCACGGAGCGCGCAAGGCGCCCCATCACGTGGTTATCTCTGGGCACGGAGCGTGCAAGGCGCCCCATCACGTGGTTATCTCTGGGCACGGAGCGCGCAAGGCGCCCCATCACGTGGTTATCTCTGGGCACGGAGCGCGCAAGGCGCCTCATCACGTGGTTATCTCTGGGCACGGAGCGCGCAAGGCGCCCCATCACGTGTTTATCTCTGGGCACGGAGCGTGCAAGGCGCCCCATCACTTGGTTATCTCTGGGCACAGTCCAGAGCGCGCAAGGCGCCCCATCACGTGGTTATCTCTGGGCACGGCCAGGCGTGCGCAAGGTGCCCCATCACGTGGTTATCTCTGGGCACGGAGCGCGCAAGGCGCCCCATCACGTGGTTATCTCTGGGCACGGAGCGTGCAAGGCGCCCCATCACGTGGTTATCTCTGGGCACAGTCCAGAGCGCGCAAGGCGCCCCATCACGTGGTTATCTCTGGGCACGGCCAGGCGTGCGCAAGGCGCCCCATCACGTGGTTATCTCTGGGCACGGAGTGCGCAAGGCACCCCATCACGCGGTTATCTCTGGGCACGGAGCGTGCAAGGCGCCCCATCACGTGGTTATCTCTGGGCACAGTCCAGAGCGCACAAGGCGCCCCATCACGTGGTTATCTCTGGGCACGGCCAGGCGCGCGCAAGGCGCCCCATCACGTGGTTATCTCTGGGCACGGAGCGCGCAAGGCGCCCCATCACGTGGTTATCTCTGGGCACGGCCAGGCGCGCGCAAGGCGCCCCATCACGTGGTTATCTCTGGGCACGGAGCGCGCAAGGCGCCCCATCACGTGGTTATCTCTGGGCACGGCCAGGCGCGCGCAAGGCGCCCCATCACGTGGTTATCTCTGGGCACGGAGCGCGCAAGGCGCCCCATCACGCGGTTATCTCTGGGCACGGAGCGTGCAAGGCGCCCCATCACGTGGTTATCTCTGGGCACAGTCCAGAGCGCACAAGGCGCCCCATCACGTGGTTATCTCTGGGCACGGCCAGGCGCGCGCAAGGCGCCCCATCACGTGGTTATCTCTGGGCACGGAGCGCGCAAGGCGCCCCATCACGTGGTTATCTCTGGGCACGGCCAGGCGTGTGCAAGGCGCCCCATCACGTGGTTATCTCTGGGCACGGAGCGCGCAAGGCGCCCCATCACGCGGTTATCTCTGGGCACAGCGCGCGCGTTGGCTATGCCACGGACGGATCAGCCGTGGATTGTTCGCAATTACCCAGAGGACCGGAAGTCTGGCCTCCCGGCCCCGTCCATTAACTGATTTGCACAGCAGCACTGGGTGTGAGGGGGCATGTGGCGGGGGCAAGGACCATCCTATTCAGCGACGAGCCAATTGAGCCAAGCCTGCGCGTCCCAGCTGTAGTTGACTGACTGAAAGCTGCCCATGGCGTGGCAGGATGCAGGCAGCAAATCAGTTCTATTCATCAGCACTAATTATAATTTATGTGTTCAATTAATGTTGTTTAAGTGCAGTTCATTTATTATTGGCAAGGCAATGTCAGATTGTTGCCCCCTCCCCCACTGATACGAAAGGGACAGATCTTTACAGCGAGAGCGCTTGGAATATGAATTTTCCCAGCACCAGGGATGCTGCGATACTGCACATGGTTCCATATGTGTTACAAGAATAGATGCTTTTTAGGTCCCCAACGGTTAGGCATTCTCCTCTCGCTTGCATCTGCAAATGACACATCTGGCACACGAGGCCCGCCCTGTCCACAGAATGGCAGACATTAAAGATTTTCCATAAGTATCACAGAAAGTTACTTTTGTTGTTATATGTCCCCTCTCCATGTCTTCACACACTCCCCTCGCCCACTAGATTTGAACACCTATGCCTTTATTATTATTCTGTAAAGGTGCCTTGCAATGGGACTCCCTCTGCTGTATGATACAATGTGTGTACATTGCTGCATCCTCTTTGTGCTGTTTTAGTGCTCTTTGGCTAAAATCAAATCTAGGTGTGCTCTTAAATTGCTGCATCCTCTATTTTGTGCTGTGTTAGTGCTCTTTGGCTAAAATGAAATCTAGGTGTGCTTTTAAATTGCTGCATCCTCTATTTTGTGTTGTTGTTGTGCTCTTTGGCTAAAATCACATCTAGGTGTGCTTTAAAATTGCTGCATCCTCCATTTTGTGCTGTTTTAGTGTTTGTTGGCGTGCTTTTTAAGTCACCCACTGCTTTCGGCCGGTTGGTCCCCTGGCGAGTAGTCTCATGCCTATGGAGTATCTACTTCTTACCCTTTACTCCCCTCCCTTACATCTCAATGGCTCTCTCCATCTCTCCCATCACTGTAACTGCTATTCTGTCACCTATCCTACCTCTCTCATGAAGAGCAAAGTTCAAAAACAATCTCCTTTCTTCCAACCCTGGCTTACCTACCGCAGACACCTCTGTCAGCGATACTTCCAGACAGATTGTCACTGATATCCTCTTTTCTGTCCTCTCTCCCGTTCTATGGACTCCAAATCTGATCTCCACTCTCAACCCTTCTCTTCCTCACCCATTAATGGTGGCACTAGATAGGAAGTACTCTTGACGTGCTTCTCATCCTCCAGGTCCATCATTAATGTCTATCCCAATGGCACTATTATGGCTCAGTGTCCTCAACCCCTACAAGATCATCACTAAGCCTTGCCCTAACCTCGCTGGTGGTGGGGCTGCCTTGATCTTCCCTGAGTGTGTCCCTTCTCCCCTGTATACCCACGCAGCCCTACTCCCCCTCCGAATGACTGGTCTGCAAGCTTGGCATCTCTCCTACTTCCTCTCTGTCCATTGCCACTATCTACAGGCCACCTGGCCCTATCTTCCTGTTCCTATCAGAATGGGCCGATTTCTCAACCTCCCTCGTGATATCCACCTCTAAACTGCTCCTCCTGGGTGACTTCAACATCCACCTTGACTCTTTAACCATGGTGTTCACTCCCTTCCTTGACATCTGCACCTCTCTCACCCTCTCCGTTCTCTCCTCTGGTCATACCCACTCAGTTGGACACACTCTTGATGCCGTCATTCATACTGATCTTGTGCTCTCTGCTCCTCTCTCCTCTCCGCTCTCCTGGTCAGACCACTCCCTCCTCTCCTCCCACCTGGGTTCTATACGCCACTGACCGCACCTCCCCCAACTCTGCCAGCCTCGTTTGCCAACATCCGTCCGATTATACGAGTGTTCGCTGCTGCTTTTGCTTCCACCTTCATTCCCCCTCTCCTATCACTGCTGACTCTACTTCTGACTCTGCTCTCAACAACCTCCATCTCGCCATCACCAACACCCTCAACATTCTTGCCCATGTCATGAGAATCCGCCTGAAACCTGCCACTAAGCATAACACTTGTGTGTGAGAAGGGGTCGCAAAGCTTCCCCAGCATCCATTCCAAGTCATGTACACTTCTTGGTCGCGTTTTTGCACGGCTGCTCTGGACACAGGGCCCCAGCTACAGGGCACCCGTGTAGGAATGCTGCCAATGAACTGTAGCCCTTGGAGCCAGCCGAGACTACAACCTATTAAGACTCTATCTTGGGTGCCCACCAACTCCATTTTCTGTTAGTTCAATGGCAGGCCCAGCCGTGGAAATAGACAGCAGGCCTGCAGCTTTCCCCCTTGAGCCGCGCACAGTGAGCGAGCTACTCCCCCTCACCTCCTCCCCTCTGTCATCTCTGCAGCCGTCCGGTTCTAATGGGAGACTGGCCGCGCAAATGAAACTAACTTCACACTGTATCTTCTGCTTTGCGCCTTACCTCATTGACCCAGCCACGGCCCAGCTCAAGGCCTGGCCACAGAAAGTCATTTGTCTTTACAAACCTGCCCCCCAACATGCAGATCCAGGCCATAAAGAACACTGCCCTCACCGCCTTTGATCATGTATGAATAACTGCATCAGCACCGACATTCGTTACAGAAACAAAATGTCGGGCGCGATGCGGCGTCACAACGAGGCTCAAGGTCATGTTGGTTGCTATGCAACCATGTGTTTGAATTTGTGCCTCATCCGCCGGGAGGCGGAAGAGCCGGCCCACCGAAGGCATCTAAGGCCCTGTTTGCCCCTGTTCGCAGCTGGACGGCGCGCAGCTATTTAATCATCTGGACTATGCTACAAAAGTATGCACCATGCTGTTGCAAGGTACCTATCTGATGTAAGTACTACCTCCTTTGCAACATCCAAACTAGTACTCCTTCTAATGACTTATGGTAAGCATGACTGTACACTGTATAGCCGTGTCTGCCAATTAACACTCCTCTGTACTCCATTGGCCATCCCATACCATTGGTGGAACCTTCAGTGACACGCCCACCTTTGTCCACACACGTCTCTCCTTCATGCTAGTATTAAATACCAATTACCCCGCACATGGAGTGACCTACAGTGTGCTGCATGATTTAGAATATCACTATACACAGCCTAATGCATCTTTGTGTCTTTTGCTTTGTACCAGCCCTGCCATTTGACTTAGACAGCGCATTACCCATACCAGCCTGTGTAACAAACAAACCTGTCACTACCACCTCATGTCATCGGAATTTAGCCATTTCTGTGATAGTTGCAGCTAGCCCTACCTGTGATAATTGAAGTTGGCCTTATCTGTGATAACCTACATTTGTCTATTCTGTGATAATTGGATTTAAAGCAAACTGTGATAACTGGTATGAGCCCAATCTGTGCTAACTGAAGTCGGCCTATTCTGATATTTAGACTTAGCATAGCCTATGATAACTGGACTGAGCCCACTTTGCGATATTTGGAACTAGACTGGCCTGCGATAACTTGCGTAGTATACTTTGCAATAACTCTGACCTAGACTTCTCCATGAATATGAGCAAAACTTGGAGGAACCAGACACTCCTACTAATATTAGGCCTCTGTGACCACGGCTACCATTACCATTTCATCATGTCCACCCAAGGACGGAAACATGAGACTTAGAGCAAGACTGCCCTGTCTCTACGAGCCTAAAACTAACTCCAGACTTACCCAAAACACTACCCAAGCTAGTGTACCTGCAACCAGGCCAGGGCAGGAGGACAGGCAGAACAACCCTAACACTGCACCTGCCACCACTTCTAAAATTCACACCCCCACAATTAAACATCCACCTACAGCTAAACCTAATAGTACCACCACTTTATCTTGCTCGCTTATCAACACCAGATCACTTGTGGCTCATGCCACCGAAATCACAGACACAACTAATGAGGACCTGGACTTGCTTGCAATAGGTCAAGTGACTGTTAGGCGATCCTCTGCACACCAGTCCACTCCACATCAGAACACTGCGCACATTCCCCCAACATCTCCTCCCACGGTTCGAGGCTCAGGTGATTCGGTGAACCCAAAGGACCGAAAACACCGTACCAGCTTTGGTGTACGGGCTCGATTGCAACCCTTTCTGCATTGGCAATTGCCTTGGAGAACGTATAGCAGAAGGGGCGGCGTTACGTCTTCACGTCGGTCACGTGATCCAGTGTGGCGTTCCTCACGTGACCTTGGTGGACGTCACATGACCCAGAGACGTCACATGACCCAGAGACACACAGTATAAAGGTCTGAGAGACAGAATGCTCATGGCTTCTCAGCTGTCTTCAGACCCTGTTTGGCGTTACAAATTGCTCCTTGTTACTTTGGTCACAGAACTCTACCTGGGACTCCTTCGGACACCCTTTGTACCTTTGCTTGGAACTGTTTACCTGTTGCCGGATTTTTGGACTTCACCTCGACTTGTCTTTGGATCATCCCTTGATACCTTGCTGAACTTCTACGCCATTTCCCTTCTTGGGATTCAAGTCAAGCCCTCTCTCCTACAGGTGGCTAACCCTTCATCCACGCTCACCTGCGGTTCTACTATTCCAGGGACAGCCGCATCGTCTGAGTCTCGAACCTCTCTACTAGGTTACCTGGGTTTCCCCAACACCAGATAGGTAAGACTCTTTAGATCCTACTGTTTACCTGATTGTATTGTAATTGCCTGGTTCTTAACCTCGTTCCCTTTTGACAGCAGCATCGGTGTTCCAGAGGTTCCGTGGATCTGGGAAGACATCTCTCACCTGTGGCCTCAAAGGTCGCACAGCAGGTTTCTATTAGTTCCCCTGTGCGTCACTTGGGGACGGAGGTCTCATCGGTCTACACGACTCTCGTCAGAACAGACTGAGAAGCCGTTTAGTCGTGTTTGACGATGCAGGGATCCACGGAAGAACCCATAGCTGCCTTAGTCCAGGCAATTACAATATTAAGGGCAGATATGGCCGCCGCGAACACGGTGATCCACCAAAGGTTAGATTCCATACAGAGTGTTCAGCATTCTCTTCCCGCAGACCCTGAGTTTGGAGATACTAGCCCCTCAACTACACCCCCTCCCTTGGCTACTACTACAGTCCCAACTCCGGTGGTCCTCCCAACCCCTTCCCCCCTGGCTGCTCCTGAACGCTATCAAGGTGACCCCAAGAAATTCAGAACCTTTGTTAATCAGTGCAAGTTACATTTCTTATGCAGACCTTTGGCCTTTCCTACTTCCACTGCTAAAGCCGCTTTCGCCCTTTCCCATTTAGCCGGGACAGCTGCCGCTTGGGCTAATCCCCTGCTGGAGAATAACAGCCCAGTCCTTTATGACTTTGATCTGTTGGTTCTGGAAATGTCTCGAGTATTCGATACCCGACACAAGGCACAGTCTCGGGATTTGGAGCTGTTAGAATTAACTCAGGGTAGAAGGACTTTGATAGACTACATCACCCGGTTCAATCAACTAGTTGCTGAAACATCATGGCCAGAAAACAAGCGGGCGGTGGTCTTTTATAGGGGGTTGAGTAACACCATGAAAGATGCTTTAGCAGTGATCCCTTCTGTGCCCACTCAGTATCAGGAACTGGTTGATCTCGCCCTGCAGATAGATGCACGGCGATCGGAGCGTAGAGCCGAATTGGGGGTCTCTTCCCATCCTACTCTTGCTAGTACTCCTGCTCCCAGTACAGAAGAACCTATGCAAGTGGGAGGTTTACGTAGTCCTATTACAACATCTGAGAGGGAACGTAGGAGGGTGGATAATGCATGCTTTTATTGTGGCACCACTGGACATTTTGTGAAAGAGTGTCCTCGACGTCCCAAGAAGAGCCAGGTTTTTCGGACAGCTCGACCTTAGATCCGGAGAACAGGTCGAGTGTTCCGTCATCATCTCCGGGTACCCCTCTTGCCTTTGCTCGTGTTCAACCCATCTCTGTAAAGGCTACTCTATGTCCCTCTACAGGCCTTCTTCATGCAGTCAATATCATCATTGATTCAGGTGCTACTGGTAACTACATAGACATTGATTTGGCCCATTCCCTCAACCTACCTCTAGTGGTAAAAACACGACCTGAACATGTCCAAGCCGTAGACGGCTCTGCGTTAGTTTCTGGTCCTGTTAGACACCAAACTGCACCTCTCCTGTTGAATATACAAGAAATTCACACAGAGACCTTAAGTTTTGATTTAATTACCACACCTCATTTCGGTATCATATTAGGGATTCCATGGTTACGTGAACACAATCCGCTGATCAATTGGCAGTCAGGCACTGTGCTCTTCGAGTCCGAGGTCTGTCAGAATTATTGTCTCCCGGTCCATCAAACCACTGACACACCTTCTCGGGCCTTGGGAGCCTTAGCTCAACTCACGCTGACTGTTGACGATCCAGAGATTGTGCAGTCTCATACTGTTGGGGGCTTGGTGTCTGGGATTCCACCTGAGTACAAAACATTCGAATCAGTTTTCGACCGTGGCTCTTCCGAGGTACTTCCTCCACATAGACCATATGACTGCCCAATCGAAATACTCCCTGATTCCACTATTCCTTCGGGCAGGATCTATTCCTTGTCCCCTTCGGAGGAACAAGCGTTGAAAGAGTATGTACAGAACGCCCTTCGTTTAGGACATATCCGCCCCTCTACTTCACCAGCGGCAAGCCCTATATTCTTTGTACCCAAGAAGGAGGGGGATTTACGTCCTTGTGTGGATTATCGGCGTCTTAACGCTATCACAAAAAAGGACAGATATCCAATTCCGTTAATCACACCACTTATCACATGCTGCTATTTTCACCGAGCTTGACCTACGCGGCGCATACAATTTAGTGCGCGTTCGCGAGGGAGACGAGTGGAAAACTGCTTTCTGTACTCGTTACGGCTTGTATGAATATCTAGTCATGCCCTTCGGCCTATGTAATGCCCCGGCCACATTCCAACGATTCATGAATGACATATTCAGGGATATTCTGGATGTATACATGGTTGTGTACTTGGACGACATCTTAATCTTTTCTCGTAGTCTTGATGACCATGTAAAGCATGTCCGAGAAGTGCTATCCCGTCTGAGAGTACATTCCTTATTCGCCAAACCTGAGAAATGTCAGTTCCATAAAACGTCTGTTGAGTTTCTGGGTTTCCACATTACCCCTGGGGCGTTATCCATGAACGAATCTAAGGTCAAAGCAGTATTAGAGTGGCCAGTACCTCAAACACTCAAGTCCTTACAGGCCTTTTTGGGATTCGCCAACTTTTATAGACGTTTCATTTCTTCCTTTTCCACAATTGTTGCCCCGCTCACGGCTCTGACCAGTCCTCAGGTACCCTATCGGTGGCAGAGAGAACATCAGGAGGCTTTTGAGGCTTTGAAAACCGCCTTTACTACCGCACCGGTACTCCAGCACCCCAATCCTGATCTTCCGTTCATAGTTGAGGCGGATGCCTCTTCTTTTGCTCTCGGTGCGGTACTTTCTCAAACATGTCCTACAACAGGCAAGTTACACCCAGTGGCATACCATTCCCGTAAGTTTTCCAGTACTGAGACTCATTACACCGTTACGGAGAAGGAACTCTTGGCTATCATGGATGCCTTTCGTGTTTGGCGCCATCATCTTCTGGGGGCCAAACATCCCATCACTGTATACTCAGATCATCGGAATTTACAGGATCTGGCTTCATTGAAGTGCATTAATAGCAGACAGGTCCGATGGCATCTTTTCTTTTCCTCTTTTGATTTTCATATTATGCATCGTCCTGGCACTTCCCATGGAAAAGCAGATGCCTTGTCACGTTCCCCGGGGGGGGTCGAGTTGCCAACATTCCCTGACACTGTTCTCGGAAAGAGTCATGTGATTTGTCTTTGTACACCCTCATTGTCATTATTAGACTCGGTCCGATCCTGGACTAGTAATCATTCCGATCAGTTGCGAGAATGGGACCCAGTGTATTCTGATGGATTACCTTTCGTACATGAACGCCTGTTCCTTCCCACACCTGACACTCGTAATCTGGCCCTTGAGTGGTCTCATGATGCTCCCTTTAATGCCCATCCCGGTCAAGAGCGCACTTTAGATCTTCTCAAGCGTTGGTGTTGGTGGCCCTCTATGAAGCGCGATGTAGAATGTTATGTCAATTCGTGCGCAGTATGTGCTCAGGCTAAACATCGAAGGGGTCGACCGGTTGGGTTGTTACTTCCGCTTCCGGTACCTCCCAGGCCCTGGCATACGTTGACTATGGATTTCGTTACCGATCTCCCCAAGTCGAAAGGCTTTGATTCCATCTGGGTAGTGGTGGACACGTTCACAAAAATGGCTCGTTTTGTTCCTTGTAAAGGCATTCCTTCGGCCCCGGTCTTGGCGGACTTGTTTTTTGAACATGTGTTCATGTTATTCGGCCTTCCTTCGGTCATTATATCCGATCGAGGATCACAGTTCACCTCTCGGTTCTGGAGGTCGTTGACGAAATTACTGGGCATTGATACCAGGTATTCTTCGGCCTATCATCCTGAGACCGATGGGCAGACCGAAAGGACGAATCAATCTATGGAGCAGTACCTTCGCTGCCTTATATTGCAACATCAGACCTCCTGGTTGGCCGTTTTACGGCTTGCTGAGTTCGCGTACAATAATGCGGCTCATTCAGCTACTGGTTATTCTCCCTTTTACGCCCTCTACGGCCAACATCCCAAGGTCTTGCCGGTCCCTGATGCTTCTGGTTCTTCGAATCCTGCGGCCACGACATGTCTTAGGGATCTGTCTGCTGTACATGCTAGTACTGTGGTTCATCTCACTGAAGCAAAGGCTTCTATGAAGGCCCGTGTAGATGGCAAACGTCGAGCTGCTCCCCCTCTGGTGGTGGGTTCTAGGGTCTGGTTGTCTTCACGTCATCTTCGCCTAGTGGGTTGCCGGAAATTGCTACCTCGTTTTGTCGGCCCGTATGTGATCTCTCATGTTGTGAATCCGGTGGCTTTTCGTCTAGTGCTTCCTAGTTCTTGGCGTATCCATCCTGTGTTCCATGTCTCCCTCCTCAAACCTTGTCCTGATTCCGTCCGTCTTCGAGCCCCTGTTGCGCCGGTGTCCCTGACCTCTCCTGATGTCTTTGAGGTGTCGGTCATTTTAGGGTCCAGATGGCTTAGGGGTAGGCTCCAATATCTGGTGGATTGGAAGGGTTACGGCCCGGAGGAGCGTTCGTGGGTTTCCGCCTTGGATCTGAACGCCCCTCGGTTGGTGGCCCGCTTCCATAGGGATCATCCGTCCTGCCCACGGGGTCGTGGGCCGTTGGGGGGGGGGCTATGTTAGGCGATCCTCTGCACACCAGTCCACTCCACATCAGAACACTGCGCACATTCCCCCAACATCTCCTCCCACGGTTCGAGGCTCAGGTGATTCGGTGAACCCAAAGGACCGAAAACACCGTACCAGCTTTGGTGTACGGGCTCGATTGCAACCCTTTCTGCATTGGCAATTGCCTTGGAGAACGTATAGCAGAAGGGGCAGCGTTACGTCTTCACGTCGGTCACGTGATCCAGTGTGGCGTTCCTCATGTGACCTTGGTGGACGTCACATGACCCAGAGACGTCACATGACCCAGAGACACACAGTATAATGGTCTGAGAGACAGAATGCTCATTGCTTCTCAGCTGTCTTCAGACCCTGTTTGGCGTTACAAATTGCTCCTTGTTACTTTGATCACAGAACTCTACCTCGGACTCCTTCGGACACCCTTTGTACCTTTGCTTGGAACTGTTTACCTGTTGCCGGATTTTTGGACTTCACCTCGACTTGTCTTTGGATCATCCCTTGATACCTTGCTGAACTTCTACGCCATTTCCCTTCTTGGGATTCAAGTCAAGCCCTCTCTCCTACAGGTGGCTAACCCTTCATCCACGCTCACCTGCGGTTCTACTATTCCAGGGACAGCCGCATCGTCTGAGTCTCGAACCTCTCTACTAGGTTACCTGGGTTTCCCCAACATCAGATAGGTAAGACTCTTTAGATCCTACTGTTTACCTGATTGTATTGTAATTGCCTGGTTCTTAACCTCGTTCCCTTTTGACAGCAGCATCGGTGTTCCAGAGGTTCCGTGGATCTGGGAAGACATCTCTCACCTGTGGCCTCAAAGGTCGCACAGCGGGTTTCTATTAGTTCCCCTGTGCGTCACTTGGGGACGGAGGTCTCATCGGTCTACACGACTCTCGTCAGAACAGTGACACAGCCAGTAGAGCGCTCGCTTTGACATCCGTGCAGAGCCTGCTAACGCAGATTCGAATCCCGGCGGGGCCAAACTCAGCCTTTCATCCTTCCGAGGTCGATAAATGAGCACCACACACTGTGGGTAATAATAAGTAGAGCTGAGATACCTGAGGGTTCGTAGCGCTATACAAGTGCCAAATTATTATTATTATTTATTATTAATAACCAAGTCCTGGCTCCATGAGGCAGCAGGCCCCTCCCTTATGCTAGCCATACCTGATGGCTCCCACATACTCAGAGTCAACAGACCTAATGCCAGAGGTGGCGGCCTAGCTATTATATCCAAAACTAACCTAGCCAGTATATTGGCCACCCCACCATTATGCCAATCATGTGAGATAATCACAGCCAAACTTCCCTTATCAAGCAACTGCACTCTAACCATCCACTTGGTATACAGACCTCCAGGTCCTCTGGGAACCTTCCAGGAGGACTTAACCAGCCTCCTCACCACCCACACAAAAGATTTCTCTCAAACTTTACTGATAGGGGACTTTAACCTAGGCTTCAATGACCCTGATAATAAACATGCCCATTCAGTAGCAGCCTTGCTGACGGATTATGGGCTCACACAAAAAGTCCTTACCCCCACCCATATCAAAGGAAGGACTCTCGACTGGGTGGCCGACCCGAACTGGAACGTTGCTATCATCAACATTGCTCCGCAATCCTGGACGGACCATCATCTAATCTCCTTCTCTGCCACACTAGATCTCCTTAGCTCTAAAACTATCGTCATGGCACCACCACTCGCAACTAGAAGCAAAAAGGATATTACAGCAGAAAAATTACTCCCTCATCTCCTCCCCTCCATCAACAATCTCGCCAGCAATACAGACCCCTACCTATTAGTGGAGGTCTTTCACAACTCCATGACTAAGGCACTGGACATTGTTGCACCCACCAAACTTCGCAAAGGTAGAGAAAAAGCACACCTTAATGCCTGGTTTACGCCGCAACTCAGGACGCAGGAATTACGGCTTTAAAAAAGAAAGCTTCAATCCTCTTGGCGTCACTCTCCCACTGATGAGAACAAAGCTAAGTTAACGGACCACTCCAAGCTCTACAAAAAAGAAATAATCAGCGCAAAAAGGAATACCTTCAATGACAGAATCGTAAAGGCTAAATCCAACACTAAGGAATTATTCACTATCCTGCAGGAAATGGAAGCACCTATCCCTCCTGTCGACAATGTCCCAAAAGACAAGCAATGGTGTACCGACATACGAAGTGCTTTGTCAAATAAAGTCGTGTCCCTCCAACTAAAAATAGCGAATAAAAAAGCCTCTCTGCTCCCTCCTGAGCAGCAACCTACCGTCCAATCCTCACCGGACAGAACCACTACACCCTTTAGATTCACCAAAATCTCTATCCTTGAGACAGAGAAAATCATTCTCTCCCTAAAACCTCACGAAGGGCCTTCTCCGTCAACGACTGACAGGAGCCACAGTCGCCGGTTCAATGGTCTGAACCTAAGCACCAGAGACAAAGGTGGTGAGGATCTGTGATCGACATCTTCGAACCGCAGTCGATACATTTTTTTAACCCTGTCTTGGGTGTAGAAGGGGTAGATGAAGCACGCCGTTCTCGAGAGCGAAGCAATCAGAAAAAAGGAACTGAACCAAACAGGCGCGGCACAAGCTATTTGTACTGATGGGGACGTTGACACGGTACAGAGCCTGTCGAGGGACATCGACATCACAGTCTCGTGCACAGCGCCCTCTGCCGAAAAATGTTTTCCAATGCAGCGAAGCTGGCAGGATACGAATATCAAAAGATGAGGAATACGTGGGAGGACACAATCCATTCAAAACAATGCCCTAAAAGCCACCCTAAATATCCCCAACAGAGAGCATATTACCAACTTCACAAGAAATGCCCACTGGTTAAATAGCACCACCATATCTCTCAGATAGAATAATCAGGAGAACTTCAACACGACCAACTAGATCTGCCAATGCCCACCTCCTAGAGATTCCTAGATTTGAACTAGCCTCAGCTGGTGGTTCTAGCTTCCCGGTCAAAGCAGCCCTATCATGGAATGCCCTACCTCTAGACATTAGAACAGAACAACCGTACCCTATATTCAGACAAAACATGCTAAACTGGTTACGTATAAATGACTGCTAACTCTTACCCCACCTCACTAGCACTGCTCTAGATATCGGCCACCCTATGCTTCTCCACAACTAGATGGCTGCCTCCGGACAGTCTCGACCTACAGTTTAACCATACCTACTGTACTTGTTACCTATTGCATTACTGGACTGTATTATGTATATGTGACCTACTGCACCGCTCCATCAATGTAACTGCAAGTGGTAGCATGTTATCTATGTATGCCTGTACTCACTGCACCTACTGTTTCTAAGCTCCAAGTACACTTGTCCTGCTTGCACCCAGCTACCTAAGGGTTTGGTGCGCATTACCAAATAAATAAACAAACAAACTGATAGTGACCCACGAGTGTGCACTGTTCACCTTCAACCTTAGTACCTTGTACTTCAATGTGTTGTAGTAAATCCCCGTCCAACAACATGTTCAAGAATGGTCTGTTCGTGAAAGACCCTTCCGCGTTTTGGGTGTTAGCGGAATCGCAACGGATTACAGTGCATAGTCCCTTCCTATGAAATACGTATAAATGCCAATGTCGACTGATAGGATTTGTTTGCATAATATGAAGTGTATTAGATTATATTATGTTGTGTATTATGTGTGTGTGATAGAAATAGACAACAGTAACGGAACACACAAACTGATGTGAAATGTAAAATGCATGTGTGGACACAAATTACCTTTTTGATTTTTAAATTAACATATGCACTGAACCATGTAGTAATGACAATGTATTTACGTGCCATGAATGTCATGATTGCAATATGATAAATGTGTGCCAAAACCTACATGTAAAGAATCTTTTTAAGAAATCCTGTCTCCCCATGCAACACAGAACTGCGCCTTAAATGGGCCCTATTCCCTTCCCCTCCGCCCACCACGCCAGGGCTGACCAAGAGGTATTAAATAGTAGTGTTTAGATAAGCTGACCCCAGCCTCTTCAGCAAAGCCCAGTACCAATACGATATAAACCGCTTGTGACCTGACCCCCTATCTGTGATATACACCCCCAACCTTGTGCCTTCTTTTCATGTACCAGATGGACATTCCAAGTCAAACATTTATCTTCAACCTGTGGGCCCTTGAACTATGTATCTTAGGGTGCCATAACATGTTGTTAACCTGTCCATCCGTAGATCTAACACCAGGCCCGTGGAAGCGCCCTCAACCTCGAACCTGTGATAAATAACCTGAATGTATGCATCGTTCTTCTCTTGATGTTAGATTAACGATTTTTGGGATTTGCAAGGCATAATTATTTGTAGTTATTAGATGAATGGGTATGCGTGGCCACAAGGGCAAATGTTAGCAAAAGAGACGTGTATCATTCTAAGAGCCGTCCAGTACCACATGACAATCTAATGAGCACAGCTGACCGATTGATCCAAGAAACATCAAGGCACCACATAAGCCTCCACCAACCACGACACACCAACCACATGGAGGACATACCTGCCAGCCCTTAGTGACCAATCCCAACTTTTCATGTGCCCCCTAACTGCCCCCGTCACTGATGACACAATTATGTAACAAAACTAAACTCTAATGAGTTTTTCGGCAGAGCGCTCTCGGAGATTGCAAAGTAGATTTTGCTTACCCTATTTAGATAAAAGTTTTTGCTATCACCAGCACTTGGTGTGGGTCTCATTCCCTTCGGGGGGGTGTACTATTTTACTCTTATTGGGAGTTTTAACTGTATTTTTTGGGGACTTCTCACTTTCATTGGTGACCCCCACGCAAATTGCGTTCTTTTCGTTCCTTTTGGCACGAGAGGTCCCTGTCACGACCTGGAGTGCGCCCCATCAAGAGCTACCCGCCAATGGCAACCGGTACACCTAGAATGCGCACGCAATAGGGCGAGAGGGTACCGGATCCCCCTTTACAAAACCCACCGTACCACTCGCCAGAGCTGGGTGTGATCTTTGAGTGCGGGGCAGCGCCCTGACCAATCGGGTTCGGAGGGTCTCGGATCAAGACGGACATGTGAGTATCAAGCGCAGGTGATATTAAAAGCGCAAACAAGGGGAGGTAGGGCTAGGAGTCAGATTAAGGGTCTTGGGGAAAAGAAGCTCAGAGGGGACGTACAAGGAACAGGTTTATAAAGCAACGAGGGAGAATCTCTGGGTCTATTCTACATTTCTATTCTTTTTCTATCACATATGGCCATTAGGACAAGTGACGGAAGTAGAAGGTGAAAAGAGGATAAGGGAATCCTATCTCTGTTGGGGGGGGTAGAAGGCGGCGCTGCATAGTACTATCTCGACTAGTACAGGATATATATGGGATACATTACTCACCGTAATCGTATTTCTGATGCTTGTATCTGCTTAGATTCACATGCTGTGCATAGGCCGACATCTAGTGGAAGCTGCGGAGTATTACAGTTTGTTTTTCGAAACTCGAAAATGGGCGTCGACACAGGCGTGCCAGTAATACTATCCCTAGTGTGACGTCCACTGTACCCAAGATCCCTCACGCGTCTAGGATCCTCAGATTGTATTTTTTTTCTGACATGAGGAAGCATGAGGAGTAGCGTGAGTACAGATAATCCAAGCAGATAGACAGAAAGGTAAGACTACAAGCAATCATGCGCCTTCTCTCGGAGGGGAGGAAGGGTGGGTCGCATGTGAATCTAAGCAGATACAAGCATCAGAAATACGATTACGGTGAGTAATGTATCCCTTCTGAGGCTTGTGGAATCTGCTTAGATCACATGCTGTGCATAGATTAGCGAGCAGTACCAGAAGAAGGAGGTGGGATGTGAGAAGGGTCATGAGCAAACAGGTGTCTTAGAACCGCTTGTCCCACTTGTGTATCTGTCTTGGAATGAGTGTCAATGCAGTAATGCTGAGTAAAAGTGTGAATAGAGCTCCAAGTAGCTGCTTTGCAAATGGTGTCGAGGGGAACATTTGCAATGAAAGCCAGAGTGGCCCCAATGCCTCTAGTAGAGTGGGCTCTTGGCGTAAAAGGCAGAGTTTTTTCAGAAAGAGAGTAACACAGCTGTATACAGTTGATAATCCACTTTGAGATAGCGCCTTTAGAGACGCGATCCCCCTCTCTGCCTGTAGCTACGGAGACAAACAGTTGATCTGTTTTCCTTAGCGGTCTGGTTTTATTTACATAGTAGAGGACCGCCCTACGCACATCAAGGGTGTGTAGTTTCACCTCAGCTGAGCTTTGCGGGTTCTGGAAGAAAGCCGGAAGCTCGATGGACTGGTTTACATGGAACTTAGATATAAATTTAGGTGAGAACCTAGGGTGTGTGCGTAAAACCAGTTTGTCTTTGTGGATAGTAAAGAAAGGATCCTGCACTGACAGAGCCTGAATTTCACTGACCCTTCTTATAGAGGTAATTGCTACTAAGAAGGCCGTTTTATAAGTCAGGTGTTTGAGACTACTTTTATGCATGGGTTCGAAAGGGGGGCCCATGAGCTTAGCTAGCACTACGTTGAGGTCCCATCCTGGCGGTGGGTTCGAAATAGGAGGGTGAAGTCTCTTTACTCCTTCCATGAAGGCTTTAACTACTGGTACTTTCCACCACGATACTTTGTTATGGGATGTGGTGTAAGCCGAGAGGGCTGCCAGGTGTACTTTCAGAGAGTTAAAAACCAAACCTGCGTCCAGCAGGTGGAGCATGTACGTTACCACGTTGGAAGGAGTGCAATCAACTGGGTTGATTTGTTTATTCTGGCACCAAATAACGAATCTCTTCCACTTGTCAAAGTAACAGTGCCTTGTGTTTGGTTTCCTGGATTCTTTTAGGATGTCCATACACCTCTGTGGTAAATTGAGATGCCCAAACTCTATGACTTCAGGAGCCATGCTGCCAGGTTCATTGAGTTGGGTTCCTGGTGCACTGTTTGACCTTGTTGCTGGGACAGTAGGTTGTACCAGGCTGGGAGTTTGATGGGCTCGCACACCGCCATCCTGCGTAGGTGTGGAAACCATGGTTGTCTCGCCCACATGGGAGCAACTAGGATGAGCGTCATCGATTCCTTGTTCATCTTGTACACCACCTTCCTGATGAGAGGAGTTGGTGGAAAAGCGTACGCAAACATCCCTGACCAGTTTATCCACAGGGCGTTCCCTTGGGAGTCTGGCTGGGGGAACCTGGATGCAAATCCTGGGCATTGTTTGTTTTCGCTTGTGGCGAATAGGTCTAAAGTGGGGAAACCCCACTGAGAGAAGAGATCTTCTACGATATCTCTGTGAAGGACCCATTTGTGTTCTTCTGGGAGGGAGTCTCTGCTTAGGGCATCCGCTAGGGAATTGAGCTCCCCTGGAACATGTTGTGATGACAAGAAGATGTTCCGTCTGAGTGCCCATATCCAGATTTTCTGGGCAAGCTTGGACAGATTTGGCGAACGAGTCCCTCCTTGTTTGTTCAGATAGAACATGGCTGTCGTGCTGTCCGTCCGGATCTGTACCGACAAGTTTAGCAGATGGGGCTCGAACGCCCGAAGCGCTCGGAATACTGCCAGAAGCTCTAGCTGGTTGATGTGGTTCTTGGCTACTGAGTGAGACCAGAGACCCCGAGCTGTGTGGTGGAGATGGTGAGCTCCCCACCCAGTCAGGCATGCATCTGTAGTCACCACTGCCTGTACTTCGGGATCGTAAAAGGGTTTTCCCTTTGCGAGATTTTCTCTTGTCCACCAGTGTAAGCTCTGTACGAGTGTTGGCGAAACGACCACTAGATCGTCCCACTGACCACTTGCCTGAGACCACTGTTTCGCCAACCATTCCTGCATGGGACGCATGCGCAGACGCGCGTGGGGGACCAGGTAAATGCATGACGCCATCATGCCCAGTAACCGCATTGCTTTGCGTACCGTTATTTGTTGACCTGACTGATAATGTGGAATTTGCAGTAGTATATTCCGGATTCTCTCTTCCGAAGGGAAGGTCAACCCTTTCTGAGTATTTAGGATTGCTCCTAGGAACTGTTTTGAGGTGCTTGGCACCAGACTTGACTTCTTCTCGTTGATGGAGAAGCCTAATTCGTGGAGGAGGTCGATAGTCCTCTGAATGTTTGACCTGCAAATTCCTGGGGTCTCCCCCGTTATGAGCCAGTCGTCCAGATAAGGGTACACTGGGATTGCCTCCCTGCGTAGGTGTGCAGCTGCCACCGCCAGTACCTTGGTGAATACCCTTGGTGCTGAAGCTATCCCGAAGGGCAGTACCTTGAATTGGTAGTGGCGACTGTCTACCTTGAAGCGCAAGTATTTTCTGTGTGCTGGGAGCATGGAAATATGAAAATAAGCATCTTTCATATCCAAGGTTGCCATGTAATCCCCCTTTTTTAGGAGGGGGATTACCTCTTGTAGCATAGTCATACGAAACTTTTGGGGCTTGACATACTTGTTGGCAGGCCGTAAGTCCAATACTGGGCGCATTGTTAAATCTTTCTTTGGCACAAGGAAGTAAGTTGAATAGATACCCTTGTTTACCTGGTGTCCTGGGACGAGTTCTATCGCGTCCTTTTCTAGCAGAATGGCGATCTCCTCGAGAAGGATCTTCTGATGTTCTAAGGAGTGTATTCTTTGTCGTGGAGGGTGGTTCCGGGGACGCTGCAGTAATTCTATACAATATCCTGTGGACACTGTTGACAGCACCCATCTGTCTGAGGTGATCCCTTCCCAAGCCTGGGTGAAGTTTGAAATGCGTCCCCCTACTGGGGTTGCGTGAGAAGGGACCCTGAACTGAGCGTCACTGCTTTGGCGGAGGCGTGCCACCTCCCTTGTTGGGGCTGCCTCTGCCTCTTCCACGACCTCTCTTGTTACCCTTGCTGTAACTTTGGGTAGACTGCTGGTTGTTGTTCCATTGTGTACCCTGTCCTTGGGCATAGTTGCCTCTTTGTGAATTTTGGCTGCGTGGGCGACGGAAATTACTGTTCCCCCTCTGGTTCGGGGGTTTGTTGGTAAGCTGGCCAAGGAATTTGAGAGTCTCGTACTCGTCCTTGGCATTCTTAAGTGCGTCTTCGACCGCTTTCCCAAACAATAGATCTGGTTCCACCGGCTTGTCTATTAATGAAGCCTGAGTTTCTGTTTTGAACCCCGACTGCCGTAACCACGCATGTCTTTTGATAACAGTACCTTCTGCTATCAATCTTCCTGCGTTGTCTGCAGCGTCGAAAGTTGCTTTTAATATGCAACCAGACACGGCTCTCCCTTCTGCCGAGATCCGAGCCAACTGGCCCTTTAACGGTTCAGGAGCAGAGGCTATGAGCGCCGCGACCTCTTCCCATTGATGGCAGTTGTAACTTGCCAACAGGGTGGTGGAGTTTGCAATCCTTGCTTGGTAGGCGGACGTTGAGGCTACCTTCCTGCCAAACCCGTACAGTCTTTTGCTCTCCTTGTCGGGAGGAGCTTCCGACGACGATAAGGGTGTCCCAGCCCTCTTCCGAGTGTTGGTAACCACTAGGGAGTCTGGTTTAAGATGACCTCTTATATAAAGAGGGTCAGATTGGGCTGCCCGAAAAAGTTTTTCGACTCTGGGGTTGACGGCTCTGGTGAGGTTAGGATTCACCAGGGATGGAACTATCCTACGTTGGATGGATTTAAGGATAGGGATGGTCTGAGCGACCGGCCTCCTCTCTCCCACCAACTCTTCTGCGAAGTCCCTTTCCTCCTGTACACCCTGTGTGTCGATGTGAAAATGTTCTGCTGCGCGAGCAAGAACTTCATTAAGGAGGGGTTGGTTATCAACTGGCGAGTCGGTAACTGGGGCTTCGCTTTCTACCGGGGAATCTACTCTGTAAATTTCCTGCTCATCTTCTACCTCCTCCAGGTCCTCATCCTCCGCATAGTATTCAGACCCGGTTTGTTCCTCCATAATTGTAAACTCCTGGTCCCCTTCAGGGAAAGGTTTTCCTTGGTATCTGGGGTGTGGAGTAGAGTATGGAGTAGAGTAAGGCTGCACCTCGAAGGGGTCAGGTCTTTCGACTCGGGTCTTTTTACTTAGGGGGATAGGATCAGAGGAGCCTGAGGGTGTGGCCCCTTGAGGGTCATACGAAAGGAAATGTTCTGGGTTTTTGTCATAAAAATCAGCTAAGGAAGACATCCTTGACATGACCCTGTTTATGTCCTCACTGGACCATTCTTTGGAACAGGGTATGACTTTAGTAGGCAGCTTAGAGGACTTATCAAGGGTACCCTTGCTGGATGTTGATGTCCCAGTAGATTTATGTTTATCTGTCTGCTTGGGGTGGAAGGATGGTCTTACAGGAGTGGAAGGCTGAGCTTTCCGCTGTTTCCCTCGCTCCCCGTGCGTGGAAAAATGTTTTCCCTGCCCCTTAGAGGCCCCAGAGACCTTCGACGCCTGGCGCCGAGGGTCGGGAGAGGTATTTTGTTTCGAGCGTGGGGCCTCGCTGGTGTTAACTGCGCTCTCGGTCTCTTGGAGCGCGGCCTGGGGGTGGAAGTCGTCTTCGTCTTCCGACGATCGAACTTCCTTTAATCTAGGGAGCGAGGCACTCTTGGCAAGAGTGGATGATTGCCTTGCGTCATGAGGCGATCTCGATCGAGAGCGCCCAGAGGACACCGAGTCGGACCGTTCTATCCGTGCCTCTTTCCGAGAAGTCGACATCGTCGAGGTTCGGTTGGACTTAGTCTGCTTAGTGTGTGTAGGGTGTGTAGCGCTTGCGTCGCCGGGGGTCTTCCCCATAGCCGCCCTGCCGGACAACCTTCCGAGGTCGGGGACCTGCGCTCGGCAGTCTTTTGACGCCGTAATGCCCTCGCCGTCTGAAAGTACGGCGTCGCTGCCATCGCTGAAGGCGCCCTCCGCTGCCACGGCTGCCTGCCTGGCGTGGTGGGCCCAACGCTTTGTCGAACGGTCCTTAAGTGTTTTAGGTTTAAACCTACTACACGCTCTGCAGTTCGCTTCGGGGTGGTCCCTCGGCAAGCAGAGGTTGCACGTGGCGTGCCTGTCGACCCAAGGGTATTTGCGGTTGCACTTGGGGCAGAATTGGAAAGGGGTACCCTCCATACGCACCTTGAGGCAGCGGGCTGGTAAGTGTAGGAAATATATAAGGTGTACCTATATACCAAGAGTGTAGAGTATGTACCACCCCCCACTCTCCCTACTTGCAGGGCCGAGGCCAGCGGCCTACTAGGCCCGGGCCGAGGCCAGCGGCCTTCCGAGGCCCAGATCCGTTGTGCAGCAGCCGACGGTCGATGTCTTCTCCAGCCGTCGTCGAGTGTCGAGGGTCGACGTTGGGGTGGGGAAGGATGTCAATAAATAATTTTACTTCAATAATTAGCAAAAGTATGGCTAAGGCCAGGGAACTCCGCAAGATGCTTCCGACCAGTATGGCGGAAAAAAACAATCTGAGGATCCTAGACGCGTGAGGGATCTTGGGTACAGTGGACGTCACACTAGGGATAGTATTACTGGCACGCCTGTGTCGACGCCCATTTTCGAGTTTCGAAAAACAAACTGCAATACTCCGCAGCTTCCACTAGATGTCGGC
Organism: Ambystoma mexicanum; assembly: GCF_040938575.1. Classification (NCBI taxonomy): domain Eukaryota; kingdom Metazoa; phylum Chordata; class Amphibia; order Caudata; family Ambystomatidae; genus Ambystoma; species Ambystoma mexicanum. Next base: position 1,629,378,603 of record NC_090932.1, read on the forward strand.
CTATGCACAGCATGTGATCTAAGCAGATTCCACAAGCCTCAGAAATATAGATATATATATATATATATAGAGAGAGAGAGAAAACTTAGGGGTCTCAAGGAAGACTCGGAGTAGTATTTAGCAACGCTTTTTTCCTACTTTTTCCTTCCTCTTCTTTCTCATCTGGGTGGCAGAGAGGTGTAAGGAGAAAACTTTTTAGAAGTACCGGGAAGTGGGGAAAAGATGCAAACAAAGAATAAAGGTATCAAGTAGTGCAGGGGCAAAGGGAAATAGGGCGGGGAAGTTTTTGTTGTTTGTGCCAATTGTTGCATGTGCTATGTCCCATGTCCCAAGGTGTTTTGTTGCATAAAATGTATTGGGCCTCATTACAACTCAGGCGGTAAGGGGTTTACGGCGCCGTAAACAGCGCCGACCCTTACCGCCTGAGTACGAGGTCCCTTAGCGCCATGGAGCTTTTAACACCTGCTTTTAGCAGGTGTTAAAATCCATGGCGCTAAGGGACCATGGAGTTAATTACGCCACCGTAATTTACGGTGGCGTAATTAACGCCTTCCCCACTCCCATTATGCCCTATGGGGCAAAAATGGGAATGGGGAAGGGTAAATGGGGATTGGGGACTTACCGCCCCGCCAAGGTTGGAATGGGGCGGTAAGTCCGCCAACCACCATGGCGTAAACATAGTTTACGCCATGGTGGTAAAGTCACGGCCCAGGCGGTAACTTACCGCCTGGGTCATAATGAGGCCCATTGTCTCTATTTGTAAAGTGTCTACTAGAACGTTTTACAAAAAATGTTTTGCAACAGATTTGTGCATTGATATGGTTCACAGATTTTGATGTCGGAAAAATGGGTATAAACTTCGCTGATTAATATAGTGTGGTGAATACAACAGAAGTGTGAAATTGAGAGAGGGTTTGTTATTTTTTGAAACATTTAGGGTTTAATAAAATGGGTGCAGATACGCCCTTGGCCCATATTTGTAAGACGCTACCAGGGTATGCAGACAAGATCGTGAAGTACCACGATCAGTGGGTTTCAGAAGTGAAACGGGACGGTCTACCCCAGGTGTGGCCTCAAGGAGGGTTATTTGATAAAGCTTTGTTGGATAGGGTTGCCACATGTTTATTTATTAAATATAAAGGAAAGCAATTGGAAAATAGAAGAGAAATACTAGATTTGTGGATGCTCTTTGAGGATGTGCCCCCAAGTCAAAGCGGGGAATATGTCGCATCTCCCCTGACAACAACTGGCAGTGAAGGGCAGACGGAGCAAAAAGAGAAAAAAACCAGAGGTCACACGTATATATACCACTTACTATCCAAACCAGCGCCCGCAGAAGGATACAGCGACCCAGTATATGTAGCACAGTCCACAATCACCTGCCACACCTAAACCAGCTGCCACAGCACCGCCCCCTTTTGAAAGCCAGGGCATGACTGGACAGGTGAGTACCTCCACAATAGATATTGTGAAATTCACACAAGAATTAGATTTGCGACTAACGATGGCCTGGACAGAATTATCTGAGACATATGCGGGCAAGGGGGGTCACCCACCCCCAGAGCTGAACAAGTTCCAATATCCAGACAGGGTGAAGAGGTGCAGGAGGATGGGTGGAAGAAGGGAGAAATATTGTTCTGAATAAATGATACAACCACTAAAATTATAGAAATAAACACAGCAGGTAGCGAGCGAGAGGCAGAAGAAGGGGGGATGGCGACAGACAGGGAAGAGGAATATTGGCGTGACACAGAGGAAGAGGAAGAGAGAAGGTTGGGATCCGCTACTGGTGGTGTATCGATAGGGGATGAGTTATCCCCCATGGAAGAATGGAGAGGGAGGTTGAGGAACAGAACAGGGCGTATGGCGGTGGTAGGGAAGAAAGGTGAGTACGGGAAAGGGGGGGAAGCAAACTACAGTTACCTCTAATCCATAGGGGGGCGGGAAGACCAAATTACATTCCTTGGGCCCAGATGGATAAAGCCAATTTGTTAAAGCAATTACCGCCACTGTCCGGGGGTGCTAGTAAATGGATATACGCATTCGAAAAGCACACGGCCAGCGTGCCATTGGCAGTGGGGGATGTTAAAAGCTTATTGGTATCCGCGGTTGGGGACCAGGCAAATAGGGTGTAGGCGAAAGCAGGGTTCCCTGGGATAACATTGGATTGTGATCGCCATGATGGGGCACCATTTAACACAGTGTGAGCAAGGGTGTGGGATGCCCTGAGAGAAACATTTCCAGACACGCCAGATTTACAGTCTGTGATGCAATGTACAATGGGAGATGAGGAAGATGCAATGTCCTTCATTCTCTGGGTGCAGGATATGTGGAGGGCGGAGACAGGCACGGCTTGGGATCAATCGACTTCTCTGTTTTACTTTATTATATAAAGAGGACTTCCAAAAGGAGTGCAGAAAGCCCATGATAAAATAGCTGGGATAGAAGCCAAGGGTTGGCCAGAAATTCAAAGCATAATAGTACACCACTGCAAAAGGATCAAAGAGAAAGAAAAGGAGATAGCCCAGAGACGGTAGGCAGACAAGGCTAAATTAGTACAGAGTAAACTTCTGAAGGTCAGCGCAGTGGTAGCAACTAACACAGCCGAAAGGGAACGCGAGGAGGAAGGGCAGATGGGAGTACCGGCACGAATGGCAGCAAATGGGACAGGTATCTGCCAGGGGAAAATCATTATGATGGACCAGAGTGGCCAGCCGAGGTGGTAGAGGGGGATTAAGAGGATGAAGGGGAGGGGGTTTCGAGTACGGAGGACCACAAGGAGGAGGACAAGGGCAATGTTGGAATTGTGGGCGATGGGGACATTTTATGAGGGACTGTCGAAGTAGGAAACAGAAGGGAAGAGCAATCCGACCCCAGGTACATGAATGAACACCAAATGCCCCCACAGCACGCAGCACAACATGCACCGCAGCACCCACAGTGTCATGAGCGCATGGCCCCCGCCCGCGGAAACTCATATGCTGCTATAGCGAACGGAGCACCTACACCCTTCAGGGGGGCAGTGGTGGTGTCGGCAATGTTTTCGACACTGACGAGCACCCAAGGTACTTAGCATAGGACAGCCCAAAGGGAACACTTGCGTGGCCAGTACTGTCGACGACCCTTAACGCAGCAGAGGAACCACTGGTGGGGACGGCGATAGGAAACAAACAGTTCATTTTCATGGTGGATTCGAGAGCAGAAAAATCGTGCCTACGAGAGGGCAGGTTTCCGCTTTCTAATCGGACACTGGAAACGCAGAGGTTCTCTGGGGCGGTGGTAAAGGTTCCGTACACTCAAGTGTTGGACATAACAGGGGGGGGGAAACAGTACAAGCGCCCCTATTGTATTACGAGGACTCACCCATTAATTTTCTGAGGAGAGACCTCCTCAGCAAGCTCAACATGACCATATCTTTTACTGAGAGAGGAATAGTGTATTCGACCCCAGGGATATGTACTATACATGCTATGTTAGTGATACACACCCAAGCAACCGCCCCACACACACGCGGTGTACCTGTAGATCCAGATATGTTCATGCAAGGGTTACAAATATTAGCAAGAGTAGTGTCTGAGTTGAAGAAAAAAGAGTGGCGAGTGCCCTCAGAGTTAATTTTTCACCCAATCGCGGACCCAGAAATAGTGCCAGGATCAATAGTGTCTCTAGACATACATGCGGTACAGGTGTCATTAAAGAGAATAGCAGTAATTGCCATGGACATGCAGAGATGCCGGTGGAGAACGGTGCTGTGCATCAACGCGGACATCGCCCTGCGAGATTTAACAGATGAGGAACTCTTTACTGATTCAGACGATGATGGGGAGATAATGATGGAAATAGCAATCCCCTGTGACATAATAATCCAAAAAAGAGAGCAGTGGTTAAGACCCCATCAACATATTTTTAAGAAGACATGTCCCGAGTACCACAGGACTTGTGGACCACAGGTCCACATGATGTAGGGCTACTACACAAAGTAACGCCTGTAAGGATAAAACTCAAGCCAGGGGCGATTTTGCCTCGGGTGAAACAGTACCCCCTATCCAGGGAAGCAGAAGAAGGGATAAAGGACACAATATATGCCCTAATGGCGCAGGGAATAATAGGACCATCCAATTCACCCTGCAACACGTTCATTTACCCAATTAAATAATCAAAGGGAGGAGCTTGGAGGATGATTAAGGATTTACGCCCCCTTAATGACGTAATACAGAAAGAATTTCCTCTCGTCCCAAATCCGGCTTCAATATTGTGCAGCATTCCAACACACGCCACATGTTTCACTGTAGTGGATTGAAAAATGCGTTCTTTTCAATACCACTTGACCCAGACTCTTGGTACCTAACAGCATTCACGTTGGGAGTGAAAAGATACGAACACTGCAGACTACCTGCAGGGTACTGTGAAAGCCCCAGTATCTTCAACAGAATATTACATGAAGACCTTGGAAACATACACACAAATAGTAAAATAATTCACTTGATGATTTGTTGGTCTGCGGTAAAAATGAAAAAGAATGTAGAGAGAACTCCATCATATTGCTGACATTGTTGGCACAAAAGGGTTACAAGGTAGACAAACGGAAACTGCAATACTGCTTGACAGAGGTGCTATACTGGGGCCAGCTGATATCAAAAGATGGCAAAAGAAAAATACCTGACAGAGCAGCAGCTGTAAGAGTAGTAAGTGAACCCAAAACAGTCAAGGAAATGCAAAAATGTCTCGGTATGTGTAATTACTGCCGAGCCTGGATATTAGATTATGCAGCATACACAAGGCCCCTGTTGCAGGCACTCAGAGGCGCAGCGAGAGAACACACCACTACAGTGGACACAAGAAATGCATACAGCTTTTGACACACTCAAGGAATTGATATCAACAGCCCCAGTTTTAGCAACACCTAATTATGAATGCTAGTTCTACCTGTTCTCACACTGCAATGGAACGCTTATGACTGCAGTACTGATGCAGAAAACATCTCTAGGACACAAGCCCCTAGCATACTATAGTGGTACGTTAGATGCAGTAATGCAAGGACACTTTGCTTGTAATGCAAGGACACTTTGTTTGCGAACAGGCTGTCGCAGCCGCCACGTTCGCAATTGAAAAAAGTGTAACAATTGTGATGGGGTGATGGGGTGCTACATCAGATTGTATGTAGAACACTCCCCGTTTGCTATACTGGAAAGATCAAAAAGCACACTTACAATACAGATAGCAAAAGCATATGAAATTATCCTAGCCAGCGCAAACATTCACATCATGCGGTGCAAAAGTGTAAATCCCTTCACATTCCTTACAGAAGCATGCATGGTAGAGGACATTCAACAACATGATTGTGCCACATACAGAGGTGAGGATGATGACGCACCCATGGTACATAGAAAATCAGCCTCTATAGATTGCTAGACAGGAGAAAAGCATGTACGACCAGCAGTGGTCCGAGTTAAAGATGGGGAATTTGAAGTGATTGTTTAAAAAAGGCTACCACCACATTTTACAGCTCAAGCAGCAGAGCTCGTAGCATGAAAAGAAGCATTACACACCGCTAGGGGATGCACAGTGACAATGTATACTGACTCTCCCTACATGGCAACAACAGTGCATGGAGAGCTGGCAAGGTGGGGAAGGAGGGAATTCAGAAGAGCAGATGGGTCCCCTGTCCATCATGCAGCATTATTGGGAGAATTGATGCATTAAAAGAACCCATAATTGTGGCCATGGTGAAGTGTCAAGCTCATACACGAGGTGATGACGTCATCTCATTAGGAAACGCGGCAGCCGCCGCCGCCAAGGAAGCATTGTATTTACCTAGGGAGGTGACAGGTGAGTACATACTACAAAAAGCGATTGAGGAAGAACACCCAGAAGGGTACAACTCACTACCGATATCCCAGATTATTGAACTACAGCAAGCTGCATCAATTGAGAAAAAGGAGGTGTGGGTAAAGAGAGGGTGTTACCAGTCGTCCACTAACCTCCTCTGGAGACAAAACAACACTGGTAAGGCAGTAATGCCCGTAAAATGACTGGAGCTAGCATTCCAACAACTCCATTTCCCCACCCACAGTGCAAAACAGCATATTATTGCTGATATACAGGAAGATTGGTTTATCCCCGGGTTGCAAGAGCAAATATCAAAGATGATAATAGAATGTGTCACGTGCCAAACATACAATTCAGGAATGACATTGCGAGGAACATTGCCAAAGCCAGAAGGGCCATTTAGAGAGCTGCATATAGACTATGCAGAAATGGGAGAGAGGTGCAACGGTCGTGGTATCTGATCATGGTGGTGTGCCCCTTTTCTCGGTTGGTGGAGGCATGTCCCTGTGCCCATCCAGATGCACGATGCGCTACAAAGTTTTTGGCAAGAGAGGTCTTCGCCCGTTGGGAATTTGTGATGTCATACGCTCTGACAATGGGACGCATTTTGTGAATGATATGTTCAAACATGTAACAGCAATGCTGGGTATAACTCACAAACTCTGTACGATTTATCATCTGCAATCTAACTGGGTTGTTTAAAAAATGAACAGAATATTCAAAAGCAGGCTGTCAAAACTGTGTCACACTTTAAAAAAGAACTGGGTCTATTGTATACCTTTGGCCCTGTTTGAGATGAGGAATCAGCCCAGCAAAGACCACCACCTGTCGCCCCATGAGATTGTGACAGGTTAAAGGATGCACACAGCCCACTCTCCATTGCGTAGACAGTCAGACGCACATAGAAGTGCCACAGTACTAGGAGAAGAATTCCAAGAATACCTAAGGCACCTCACAAGAGCAGCACGAGCAATAGCAAAAGACATGGCACCTCCTTTCAGACAAAACACAGCAACAGGCACAACCACTCCAGCCACTGATAGCGCGAACTGCCAGTTGATGACAGGTGACATGGTGTATGTAAGGAGTTTTGTGCATAGGTTGAACAGGCCCCGGTTCCATGGCCCCTATGAGGTCATATACTGCACACCCACTGCAATAAAAGCGCGAGGACTGCGGTACTGGGTACATTTGACCGATGTCCGCAAGGCACACAGGAGTACAGATTGTGTAGATGAAAGAAATGACAGGAATGAAAGTGTTACACAAAAATAGTAAGAGGTAAAAGGAAATTACAAGAAACTAATACAGGAGCTGTGGGGAAGTGTCCATAAAGAATCAAAATATGTACTGGGAGAAATTACAGAGAAAGGTGTAACAATGCAAATGTAAATAAGAACTAAAAACGTATAGTTAATGTAAATAAATGTATAGTGTGAATATCGGATATTATTTTATTGTTCTCTCTCTCTCTCTCTCTCTCTCTCTCTCTCTCTCTCTCTCTCTCTCTC